>NW_026781224.1:0-37500 GCF_030144855.1 Hypanus sabinus | reverse complement strand
TGGTCGTTTTCTCCGATCCGCTGCTGACGGGGACAGCTGTTATTTATTGTCCCCGATCATTTCTGTTCTTCAATCCTGTTTGCAGACGCCGCTTATGGTTGTCTTATGCGAACACTGCGACCTCTGTCGCTTTCAGCGTCGATCCAATTGTGGCGTTTTGCTATGAGAAGCTAAAATATTACACCGACAGAACGGCGGCTGTGGTTATCGGGACAGTGAGAGTGCTGACCTGTTTGGAGAGTGTCCGATAGGGCTTTGCATTCGAGCCAGAGATATAATTTCTGGCATGCTCTGGTATTGTGTTGCTACAGCCAGCTACAAAACTTTTCCATCAGGGGCGGCATTTACGATGTCTCACTGCAGTTTAAACCATTGTTTCCCATTCTTTCTGAATTTGCTGCTCAATATTGTGACTGTCAGGCAGATTCTAGCAGCCAGTCGAGCCCGTAGGGAGCTCCATCGACAAAAGAGTGGAAAGAACGACAAAAGATGGCGAACAGACTCAAATCCATCGTTTTGCTCTTCAGCATAACCGGTAGCTTCATACTGTTGTCGGGAACGCAGGTGGTATTTTATATCTATAGACGGATTTCAAAGAGTTTTGTTGATTCTGTCACCGATTCCCGTTACGTCAGAGAAGCGATATCGATAATACTGCAGGTTCTCAGTTGCTGCACCAACACGTGTATTTACGCCCTGACTCAGAGCAAATTCCGAGGGGTACTAAAGAATGCGGAGAAATACTCAATAAATCAGATCTCGAATGCATTAAATTTTAGATACAGATGTTGTCGGCTCTAATGTTTCAGCTGCTTTCATCTTCCCTCTTTTCAGCGTTACCCCCTTGTGCTGTCTTTACGACAGTTATTTAGTTTATAATGTTTTCGCTTAGTAATTCATTCAATAGTATTTTCTAGTTAGAATTAGAAGTGTTTAAAGTATATTCATTGCATGTAAAATATATCGGCATGCTATGACGTCACATCCGGTTTCGCCGCGTCTTGTGGGAAAACACCGGTTTGAAATTAGCGCGAGGGTGGGGGCTTTCCACGAGGCTCACCTGAGCAGAAGTTATTTTGCAGGCATGAGAAATCACAGTGAGAGCAACGCTGTAAGTTAATAGATAATCGATATATTGAACTAAGATGTTAATGCCGATCCTGTTAGAAGTAACGACGGTAGATAATGTTTATGCTTTCGTTAGTTAAAGAGTCGCGGATAGTTTGCATGGAAGTGTATTTAAAGTAGTCAATGGAGCAGGTAAACTCTCCCTGTATACTGCACCTTAGTGTAATGTAGTTATAGTCACCTTTGCAAGTATTTACACTTGAAATGTGATATTAAGGAAGGAACAAATACTGTATCAATCTTGTATTGTTTTATCAACAGTTTTCACCATATGTTAATGTGAAGAGTGAACAGTAAATGGTTAATCTTACTGCGATCTGGTTTCATTGACTGTGGTTTATCTCGACGTTAAATTCGACGTTATCACTTACACGCGAAGGAGAACGTTACACCCCTAGTTGTGGGTAATTGTACTCAATGAGATGAACCGAGTCACGAAACAAACACGTAAACATGCAGATGCTCTGAGAAGCTAAAATATTACACCGAGAGAACGGCGGCTGTGGTTATCGGGACAGTGAGTGTGCTGACCTGTTTGGAGAGTGTCCCATGGGGTTTTGCATTCGAGCCGGAGATATAATTCCTGGCGTGCTCTGGTATTGTGTTGCTACAGCCAGCTACAAAACCTTTCCCCCAGGGGCGGCATTTACGTTGTCTCACTGCATTTTCAACCCTTGCTTCCCATTCTTTCTGAATTTGCTGTTCAATATTCTGACTGTCAGGCAGATTCTAGCGGCCAGTTGAGCCCGCAGGGACTCCGGGGACAAAAGAGTGGAAAGAAGTATAAGGACCGAGAGATGGCGAACAGACGCAAATCCATCCTTTTGCTCTTCAGCATAACCGGTAGTTTCATATTGTTGTCGGGAACGCAGGTGGTATTTTATATCTATAGACGGATTTCAAAGAGTTTTGTTGATTCTGTCACCGATTCCCGTTACATCCCGCTACATCCGATGAAGCGACATCGATAATACTGCAGGTTCTCAGTTGCTGCACCAACACGTGTATTTACGCCCTGACTCAGAGCAAATTCCAAGGGGAACTAAAGAATGCGGAGAAATACTCAATAAATTAGATCTCGAATGCATTAAATTTTAGATACAGATGTTGTAGGCGATGATGTTTCAGCTGCTTTCATCTTCCCTCTTTTCACCCTTAACACCTAGCTGTGGCTAAATGTAATCAGTGAGATGAACCGAGTCACGAAACAAACAGTAAAACGTGATGTTCGAAATACAAAAGAACACACACAAAGTCAGCGTCCTGATGAAGCGTCTCGACTGAAACATCGACAGTCTCCTATTTTCAACAGCTGCTGCGTGGCCTGATGAATTTCTCCAGCATTTTGTGTGTTTTGCCTTCGAGTTTCCAGCAACTGTGTTCTGTCGATCCGACCGGCATCACGGAACCTAGAGTAATCCCCTTTGATCTCTCCCAACCTTCTGATCCGATTAAATTGCAGTTCAAAGCGAACCTGTTACCGCTAATTCACGGTTCTAATGAAAGTGGAGTTTATTTCCGTCTGTAAAGAGCACTCCTGCTCCCGCACAGGCGGTTCCTTCCCTCACACACTTTTTCTCCTCTTCCTCTTCCTGTAGGCTCTCTCTCTCAACGTGAGGTATAAACCCGTCACAGAATACAAAATTTCAGCTCCTTTGCAGATGACGACAAACTACCACTGTCTTTATTTGTTATTGTGAAAGCAATAGAGAGAAGAGAGAGAGAGGGAGAGAGGGAGAGAGAGAGAGGGAGAGAGAGAGAGAGAGAGAGAGAGAGACAAGGGCCGCGCAATGAAATCCGCCGGAGAGACATCACAATTGAGAGCGTGAGACAGAGAAAAAGAATGGATTATTGCAGTGGAGAGCGGGTAAGCGAATCAGACAATGAGAGCGCGTGAAAGAGAAACGGATAGAGAAGTAAACATCGCAAGGGGGAGAGGCAGTACGAGCGAGAGATAGGGAAATAGAGACAGAGAGCGACAGAGCGAATATGAGAGAGAGGGAGAGACAGAGAGAGAGAGAGAGAGAGAGAGAGAGAGAGAGAGAGAGAGAGAGAGAGAGAGAGAGAGAGAGAGAGAGAGAGAGAGAGAGAGAGAGAGAGAGAGAGAGAGAGAACTCACAAACGGGAGAGCAGCGAGGGATTTCGAGAGAGAGGGAGTGAGCGGGAGTGAGAGGCGGAGAGAGGGAGAGCATGAGAGAGAAACTGAGAAAGAAAGCTAAAGGGAGCACAAGGATCGCAAATCGAGTGGAAGAGCAAGAACGAATAAGACATCGCGAGGGAGATAGAGCAAAAGAGCAACACGACATAACGAGAGAGTGAGAGAGAGAGAACGGATGAGATCGCGAGGGGAGAGAGCAAGAGAGAGCGAGACCACAAAGGACAACGCGAGAGAGGAAAACGAGTGAGGGAGCTAGAGCGGGAGAGCGAGAGAGAGACAGTGAAAGAGAGAACGGGAGTCAAGGAGAGAGAGAGAGACAGACAGACAGACAGACAGCCTGATAGACAGACAAATATTGATATTTTGAGCCCAAGAACAAAAGACACAGTGAAGGTAAATTGGATCTAATATGATATTATCCTGATAAGCATCAACGTGCTATGCAGCGGTGACAACACTGCTCCCACCGTATGCAAAGAACCCGTGAATAATCGCTGAAGAAGATTGTCTGATAGATAGCAAAAACAAAAAGTGAAACTGAAACGTGATCACAAAGAAGAGAAAATCTATGGACGCTATAAATCCGAGCAACTCACACAAAATGGTGGAGGAACTCAGCAGGTCATGCAGCAGCTGGGAGTTGCGCGAAACGGCTGTCGAGTTCCTCCAGCACTTTTTGTGCTAGAACAGAAACAAGATAGCTAATGGAACAATGACTCCGTTACTTCTGAAACCACGTGAGTTGGAGGATAATTAGCAAGATGACACAATAAATACCGATTTATATACAGAACGACCTGCTCGAGATGACGGAGATTTGAGGAATCGTTCTCCAAGGCCTTCAGTCATGGTTGGTCGTTGGACTCAATTCAAGTTAACCACAGCGGTTAATATCTAAATATTCACTCTAAATATCAGCATCAAGAAGAAACTTAATTGGAATAATCCTGCCAATTGCAAAATAGATGCATGATTACAAGAATTTGGATAAAGTTAATTAGGGACATTCAAAAAAGCTTCCAAGGGGCAGTTCATGGGTGAATTTCAGAGGAGGCGGCAAAATAACAAAGCAATGGAGGTGTAAAAGGAATTGCTTGATGCGTTTGACCGGAATACTCTTAATCATTTCCCCCAGAAAGCAGAGTAAGGAACTTGCTGAAGATGGACCGTTTCCAAGAGACCATTGAAACAACTTACTCCAGTTTGAGCTTCTCGAACAATTTGCGGGTTAGCAGCCCCACAACAATCCTGCCTCTACTGTGCGCATCTCTCAGGATTCCCTACGCACACACGTCTGAAAATAATGTAGGTTTCGTTATCTGGGTGTCACACGGGCGCGTTGGAAGCGGACCGAAATGCAAGACGCAGACACTGAAGTAGTATGAACAGGACTATGTTTATTAAGAATACTAGGAAGCCAAGGAGCGAAGACAAAATATCAACCCGGAAGTCAACGTAGATTAATAAACCAGAACAGTTGGGCTACGATTTGCGACTTATACTTGACTGAGAACTCGGACTAGGACTTAATGAGACGAGAATTCTTCTATGTTGTGTAAAACTTGTACTCAACTGATCATGATTTAAGAAGTTCCGACTTTGCATAAAATACGATCAACTTCATCCGTCGTCAGATTTGGTAAACCTGTGACTTTAATATGCCTTGCGAAATTCTACTGTGAATCACGTGACAAAGTCCTTTGGACTTCGGTTTACTTCTCCACTTTGAAATCGAGCACGAAATGACTTCAATCCGTGGATATCAGGATAATGTGGACATTTGCACAATATATGTACTATTTCCTCTGTAAACGTTCCACCTTGCCGACCATTGGAATTCAGCTCCCAAGATCTCTCTCATAATGGTGTTATCGGATGCAAGCACCGAACGTGTGGTTTTCTGTTTCACCTTTTCTTTTTAATTCAATAAAATGTCATTGGAACTACCAACAACTCTCCATTTGGAGGGTCGAAGAATACTAATATGCGTTGGGATCAACATAATCAATCAACAAATCATATGGCAAGATAGATTATCCTCTGAAAACGCTTGAAAAGTATGAGATCTACCATACCAACTACAGTGTTTATTTCTCACAGATGCTTGTAAGGAGTCTGCACGTTCTCCCCGTGCCCGCGTGTCTTTCCTCAGCGTGATGCCGTTTCCCCGCACTGTCCAATGACGTGCCAGTGAGGAAGATCATCTGTCATTGCAAGTTGTCCAGTGATAAGACGAGAAATAAATCGAACAGTTCTCTTGTGGTGCATCTCGAAGTGCTGGGAGTGCTTATCGCGTGCTTTATCTCAATAACTAAATAATCTGTTAAATAAATAATTTGATAAACAAATAATTATAAGGAAGAATAGATAGACGGATAGATATACGGACATAATATCTAAAAAATGGATAGATAGATAGATAGATAGATAGATAGATAGATAGATAGATAGATAGTTAGATAGATAGATAGATAGACAGACAGACAAAATTGAACGAAGTATTCTCAAATCTTATGAGGTTGGACGTCAGGAATTACTTATTTGTTTATTTTTTTCATGTTAGATGTTCTATTTGTCATCTATTTCACATTCATAGTTAGACCGATTAGCTTATTCACAGATTGTATTCCTTTAAATAACTGCAGGTCAATACAGCTCGATAGTAGAAGGTGAAATATACAGTTGAAGGGAAATGTTTTGAACCCTTTGCAACTTCCTGGCTTCCAGCAACAATTACTCATAAAATGTGAACTTATCTTATGAGCCTAAATAATAGACAAGCACATTCTGACTAAAGTACTAGCAGACAAACAACTATACTTCTCCACGCCCATTCTGTGCAATCCATTTGAAGAACACAGTCGTGGTTCAAAAAGGAGGTATGCGAATTTCTGGGTAATGACTGCTACAAAAGCTAATTGTAGTGATGTGTTCGAATTAACGAGTTTATATTGACCGTGGGGGTTGTAAAGATGCATTGCCCTATAAAAGTACAATGTTGGCTTACTGAACTTAATCTGTTCTCCAACAGATTTGACACTGTGGCCCCAGCCCACCCCGCGCATGATTCATCTGTTGTCGGTCCCCAACCAACACATACTCCACATTGCCCTCCCAACCCTCCTCACAGCCCCCACCCTGCTTTCTGGTGACTACACGCCTCCGCCACCTGAAACCACCACGGTGGGCTTCACAGCTGAACAGGTGAGAAGACAGCAGAGACGTCTACACCCAAGCAGAGCTCCAGGCCCGAATGGTGTCAGCCCCAGGGTGTTCAAAGCCTGTGCCCCCCAGCTATGTGGAGTACCTCACCATGTCTTCAACCTGAGCCTGAGTCTCCAGAGGGTTCCTGTGCAGTGGAAGACGTCCTGCCTCGTCCCTGTACCGACGACACCGCGCCCCAGTGGCTCCAATGACGACAGGCCGGTGTCATTGACCTCCCACATCATGAAAACCCTGGAAAGACTTGTTCTAGAGCAGCTCCGGCCTATGGTTAGGCCACACTTAGACCCCCTCCAGTTCGTGAGCAGAATCATCTGCAGCTTAATGTGAAAAAGACTAAGAAGCTGGTGGTGGACCTGAGGAGGGCTAAGGCACATGTGACCACTGTTTCCATCCAATGGGTCAGTGCGGACCTGGCGGAAGATTGCAAATACCTGGGGATACGAATTGACAATAAACTGGACTGGTCAAAGAACACTGAGGCTGTCTGCAAGAAGGGTCAGAGCCGTCTCTACTTCCTGAGGAGACTGAGGTCCTTTAACATCTGACGGACGATGCTGAGGATGTTCTACGAGTCTGTGGTGGCCAGTGCTATCGTGTTTGCCGTTGTGTGCTGGGACAGCAGGCTGAGGGAAGCAGACACCAATTGAATCAACAAACCCATTCTTAAGGCCTGTGATGTCGGGGTGGAACTGAACTCTGTGACGGTGGTGTCTGAAAAGATAAAAGTCCAGTTTGCATGCCATCTTGGACAATGACTGCCATCCACTCCATAAGGTACTGGTTAGGCACAGGAGTACATTCAGCCCGAGACTCATTCCACCGAGATGTAACACTGAGCGTCATAGGAAGTCATTCCTGCCTGTGGCCATCAAACTTTACAATTCCTCCCTCGGAGTGTCAGAAACCCTGAGCTAATAGGCTGGTCCTGAACTTATTTCAACTTGGCATAATTTACTTATTAATATTTAATTTTTTATGTTTTTATATTGCTATATTTCTTCACTATTCTTGGCTGCTGCAACTATACCGAAACCCAATTTCCCTCGGGATCAATAAAGTATGTCTGTCTGAACTATCCTGCTGTTTTTTTTTTTATCCCCCAGAAGAGCCGTATATGTACAACATACTTGTAACAAATCAACGACCATGTGACGTTAGAAAAGGAAGTGGAATTTCCAAAGGCCTGAGTGTTGATCAGTCCAGAGTAAGAAAAATTGTCTACAGATGGAGGAAATTCAGTACTGTTCCTAGTCTCCACAGGAGTGAGGGTCCTGCAAAAATCACACCGAGCGAAAAACGTCGTGGATCCATTAAAAATTTGTCACGTCCTAACATGGCGGTCAATATAAGTTTGATTAGAAAGTAAAACCTAATCTTTCGGACTTGAACACCAGAGTTAAAGGGAAGGCGGGAGTAGGTTGCGACCTTACTTCCTAGGGCATCGGGGAATGAGGTGATATTTGATAGAGGTTTACACAATCAAGGGATGTATCGACAGGCTTTACTGAGGTTCGGAGAGACGAATAACAAAACATAGGTTAAGGCAAACTGGAATAGCAAAAACAGTGACCGATGGAATGCAGCTTTGCGAAACCTATCGTAATGAGTTTTGGTCATCGAAACTGTAATTCAGACAATTATCTAAACGAGCTGTAGTGGTCGATAGAGGTCCTCGGGCAGGACTCCAAGAAGCTTAATTTACAGGTCGAGTCTGTGGTAAAGAATGCAAATACAAGGTTGGCATTTATTTCAACGGAAATAGAATATTAAAAAGGAAGAAGGTACTGCTGTGCGTTTACTTGACAATAACCAGGTCATAGCAGCCAGAGTATTCTCAACAGATTTGGGCCACGCTCTCTGAGAAAAGATGTAATGACATTCGTGTGACTCCAGAGGGGGTTAACGAGGATGATCTTTGGAATGACTGGTTAACATATGAGCAGCGTTTGGCAGCTTTGGGCCTGTGCTAATTGCGGGGGAATCTTAATGAAACCTATTGATTGCTGAAGACTGGTTAGGGTGGATGTGGAGAGGATGCTTCCTATGGTGGAAGTATCAAGAACCAGAAGGCACAGACTGAAAAATGAATGGCGACCCTTTAGCAGAGAGGTAAGGGATGACATTATTTTTAGCCAAAGAATAATAAATTGCGGACTACTTTTCCACAGCTTGGTGTGGGGGATACGCGAGTCCATATATGCATTTGGGAGGAAAGGGGGGAGTTGAGCGTTGCTTGATCGATTCATTGCATCAAAGGACATGGCGAGAAGCCAGTGATATGGGCTTGAATGTGATCAGCCATGCTGGAATAGTGGAGCAGACTCGATAAGCTGAATGACCTAATTGTGCTCCAATGTCTTATGGTCCTATGGTCTTACAGATAGATGGATAGGTGGATAGATAAAAAGATGGATAGATCGACGGATGGATTCGCAGATACTGATTTCGCAACTAGTTCAAGCTGTTGTTTCAATCGCTCGACAGTTCAACTATTTCGTGAAGTCCTCCCTGCAGACTATTGATGACCCGCAGACACTTTCAATTGCGGCCGTGCGGAACTGGTCTGAACAGTTCTGTTACCTGCTTTTAATTTCCACGTGTTTATTTACGAGCAACCAAATTCCTTACATGTTGCAACTGATTAACGAAATGTTTCCGGGCATAGTGATGCACCAGGAGAGTATCCATGGCCCTTTTCACACTCTGCGCCGTTGGTGAACACTGATATCTTTCAATGCCAGTAACAGCTGACTTAACATGGCGTGATGATGCAATATCCACATACATCCTGTGCACACTCGCCGTTCACCGTTAGTGAACAGAGGGACACTGCATGCTTTGCTGGCGTCTCCGGTCAGATGACTGAAAACGGCATTTTTTTCTGATTACACAGATATTCAGTTTACATACGGCGTCAGACCTGTAAATTTCACATTTTACCAACGATCTTCATCCCATCTTCCAACAGCCACAACGGCACACCGCCACCTGTTTCCCGTGAAGACTGAAACCCGACTTCGTTCGCACATTGGACAACATCGGTTTCTCTCTGATGCCAGAAGTACGTAAGCTGAGGGAGCCTAATTAGGCATTTTGTGACTGCCGAGTTTGTTCTCCCAGTCCATCATGGCCGACTTACCACTGGCCTCAAACTAATTCTCTGGATTTGTCCGCAGATCAGACCCCACGTGTAAAGGAAGCAAACTCTGCAGAACATATTTTTCCCACTTTATTGTTTTATGTTCTAACGAGTACAGACTGAGAGCCATCAATACCTGCCCACTCAGTTTCATTCCTTCGATGATTCACTTGAACCTCTGTGGACGGGTTCAGCTGCCGCAACATTTGCTTCGGGTTCATAGGAAACAAAAGGATTTGCGACCGTATATGAGATCAGCCGCAGTTTGACCATATAAAAAGGTCTCGATATATTGCTCGTTTATTACCCGAAAAATAAAGATATCCACGGTAGATGTACGGAGCTGAACGAATGGACTCTATCCTGCATGAGAAAAGGACGCAGTTGGAGCAAAGCACGCTAATTGTTTGCCATGATATGTACCTTTTTCCAAATCGGAAATGTACAGCTTTAAATTGTAGTTAAGGCAAGATGGGTTTGATGACATTTAAAATTAAAACCGGAAACAATGTCTCGGCTGAATTCTTACAGACGGGAGATATTGTAAAGCAGACCGATAAATATAGCATTCGGAAGGTGAAGATCCGGTTAACGATTGCAGCTCTGTGCTGAGTTAAGTTTGCCCAAACTATCATGGTTGCCATAGCCGTCAACTTTCTCATCAGCGTGAAAATGAAAATCAAATTTGGGTATCAAATAATGTCTTTTTATCCGTTGTTTTGATTCCGCTTTTAATTTAGTATCGCTCAAAATACATAAACCTTGACGAGTCAAATTCTTTCTTTTTCTCTTTTGTGCTATTTATTCTCTTGACTCGATGCCAAGAGCCTCTAAGTGAAACAGGGCTGCGCAAAGCATTCATTCTCAACTTCCTGTGTGCAGATGGAGGCACTGTCCAGGGCCACGTTCATATGTGGTATTTAAACAAGCGTCAGTGAACCAGACAGGGGAATCAGTGAGCGTGAACAGATAGCCGGATGCTGCCTTCCAGTTTCCGGTGTCAGGGATATCTCCAATCATATCCAGAGCATTTGGGGGAGGGACGGAGAGCAGACAGCTGGTTTGGTACATATCGGTACCAATGGCATAGGAAGGAAAAGCAATGAGGTCCTGAAGAGCGAATTTAGAGAACTGGGCAGAAGGCCAAGAGCAGGACGTCCAGTATGGGAATTTTTGGATTGCTACTTGTGCCACGTAATAATGAGAGTGGAAAAAAGGTTGACTTGACAGATAAATGCGTTGCTGAGAAGCTGGTACATGGGGCAGCGATTTCAGCGTCTGGCATAACTGGGATTTCTTCTGCTGGAGTTATGATCTGTGGAATAGGGGTAGGGTTGCAGTTGCACCCTAGAGGGACGAGTATTTACGTTACTTACAGCGGTTAGGGAGTGCTTAAACGATTTTGGCATCCGTTTGGATACCTTGATGAATGGATTCAGGACAGGACGGATGCGACAATAAAGTAATGATTGCGCGCTGTCAGGGTGTCAGGAGGGGCAGGCTGTTGATGGGGGAAAATTGTAGCCAGCGGGGTGAGTTGAATATCTCCGCATTAAGGTTGAATAATCAAAAGGGTAGCAAAGGCAGCACTCAAAGAGTTTTTTTCAAATGCATGGAATATAAGAATTAAGGTGAATGATCTTGTTACGCCGTTAAAGATTGTCAGGTATGATGTTGTGGTCATCCCAGAATCATGGCTGTATTTTGGAACAGAATGTCCAATATTACACGTTATATTGGAGGGATGGGAAGGTAGGTAGAGGGGGTGCCGTGGCTCGGCTGGTAAAGAATGGCATCAAATCTGTAGAAATTTGTGATATGGAATCGGAAGATGTTGAATCCTTGTGGTTTGCGTTTAGTAAAAGCACGGGTAAAAGGAATGTATTGGAAGTTATATACAGTCCTCCCGATAGTAGCTGAGATGTGGGACGCAAATTACAACAGGCAATGGAAAATGCGTGTCAAAATGGCAATGCTATGATAGACATGGGAAATTTTAACATTCAAGTCGACTGGGAAAGTTGGGTCGGTAATGGATCTCAAGGGATTGCGTTTATTGAAAGTCTCCGAGCTGGCTTTCTGAGAGAAGTGTATCGTCGAGCCTGCTAAGATATCAGCTGTACGGAACTGGGTGTTATGGCGATTTGGGAGCTTAAGGGCAATGAGCCCTTAGGAGACAGTGATCAAAACATGCTTCAGTTCAACTTGATATTTGTTAGGGAGGAAGTACGGTCTGACGCAGTGGTATTTCAGTGGAATAATGGAAATTACAGTTCTGTGAGAGAGAGTCTGGGCAAAGTGAATTGGGAAGAACTGCTAACGGGGATGACAGCAGAGCTGCAATGCCATGAGTTGCTGGTTAAGTGAGGAAGCTGCAGGCTATATGCGTTCCAACAGTGAAGGAATAGACAAATATCAATTTAGTACTTCCGTGGATGACAAGAGATGTCAGAGCTATTGTACAAACAAAGGAGAAGTCATATAATAAAAAAAATCACAGCGGGAATCTGTCGATTATGAGGCATTTAAAAACCTACAGAACGGTTTTTTCAAGCATATAAAAATGAAAGAATGATGAAAGCGGATAGAAGACATCTAGAAAATGAAGGAGAGGAAGGAATGATAATGGGGAACCACGACACGGCATATGAAGGAAATGAAAATGTTGCATCTCTGTGCAGAAAACCAGGAGTGTGCCAGATGATGTAGTGTGTGAAGGAGAAGAAGGGAGTGCAGTTACGATTACAACGAGAATCTGCACAAAATCTGAAATATGAAATGGTACAAAATCCAATCGGACCAAAGGAACTGCACCCTAGGGTTCTGAAAAAAGTCGCGGGAGAGATTCTCGAGGCATGAGCAACGATCCTTCAAAAAACATGAAGGATCTTTAAGAAAGGATGGAAGCAGCTGTGTAGTTTTCTCGTGCAGGTGTAGAAACTCTGAACTAAACACTGAGTTAAACCGTAATCAATGAAGGTAAGGATCACGGAAAGATTATCCGTTTACTGTTCACTCTTCCACATTAACGTATGGTGAAAGCTGTTGATAAAACAGCTGATAAAACAGTTTCCTTCTTTGCATGACATTTACATCATAAATACTTGTAAAATTAAAACTACAGTAAACTACATTACATTAAAATACAACATACATTCAGAATCTACCTACGCCATCAACAACTTCAAATGTACTTCAACACAAACTATCCAGCAACGCTTTCAAGAGCTCAAGAAATAAACTTTATCAACCGTCATTACTTTTAACAGAATCACCGTTAACATTTTTACTTCAACTTGCCGATTGTCATATGAACTTCCGGCGTTGCTTCTATGATGTTTCTTAGTGCGTAGAATGAAACTATTCTCGCGCTGATCCTGCACACACAAGCTCCCGCCTGCCCGTTTCTCCAAACCGGTATTTTCCCACAACATGCGGCAAAACCGAGTGTGACGTCAACGCATGCCGTGATTCATCACAGATAACGAATTTACCTCCAACAGCTGCAACGTAGCTGTCAACCTTAACTTTAACTAGAAAATAATTACAAACGAAGTATTAAAGCGAAAATGTAATAAAGCTAAATAAATGCCTTAAGGGCAACACAAGCAGTAAAGATAGAAATACAGACCAATTGTTAATGATAAGATTATGGTGTAGGTAGTGACACAGGACAAGAAAGAACGAAGTTAGCACGGTTTCCTCCAGAGAAAGTTGTGCCTGACTAACCTGTTTGAATTCCTGAGGGGAGAAAACCCAAAGATCTGAGATGAAAAGGGGCTCGGGAGTTCTTGTGCAGAAAACACTAAAGGTTAACTTGCAGATTCAGTCGGTGGGGATGAAGGCAAATGCAATGTTTGCACTTATTTAAGGAGGTCTTGAATAGAAGAGCAGGGAGGTGATACAGAGGATTGAGAAGGCATTGGTGGGGCCTCACTTTGACTGTCGAGAACATTTTTGGGGTGCTCATCTATAAAAGATGTCTCGGCATCGGAAAAGGCCAAGAGCCAGTTCACAACGAAGATTCTGGATGCTAAACTGTTGTTATACGACGAATGTCTGAGGGTTGCGGGTCCGTACTCGATGGAAGTCAGAAAAATTGATGAGGGATCTCATTGAAACCTTTAGAATACTGAAAGTCCTACAGTGAGTATATGCAGATAGGATGTTCCCTATGCTGGAGGAGTCCAGGGCAGGAGGCGACAGCTCGGTATAAAGTATCGTTCATTTAACACAGAGATGTGGAGGCACTTCTTTAGCCAGTTTGTGGTGCATTTGTGGAATTTGTTTCCACAGGCAGCTGTGGTGGCCAGGTGTTTGAGTGTTTTAAAGATTGAGGTTAATAGAGTGGCGGATCAGTGTTGATGGACCGAATGGACCGTTTCTGCTCTTACGTGTTCATGTCTAACTGAAAATACCGCCGTGATAAGTGTACTGTTTGAAATACAATAAGCTTGCCCATTGTAGTTTCAGGAGCTACATTGTGCTGAGCTCCCGAGTCCGATTCTGCCGATCTCAGGAACCTCAATGTCGATAAGTGATCACTTTCTGAACAATGTTGAAATCACAACACACTCATAACGGAGGACGTGAACATCATTCGCACATACCTCCTCATCCTGCCACCTAGCGCTTGCTTTGATCGGTGCAGGAACTCATCCAGAAAATATTCCTAACATATTTCCACTCCTTAAACTTCACGTCACAGTGACGATGATTACGCTCCTCGTAAAAACATCTGCTCCAGGAAGGAGTCACGACTTGAATCTGATTCTGTTTGGTCGCGGTTATCCACTTGAATCACTGCTCATCTTCGAACCAGTTTAATGGCTGATTTTAAAACCCAATTGCCGCGCTAGACAAAATTCGCTGTGAGTCTATATACTAGGTAGAATTCTCCTGAGTACTAGATATTGGTCTCTTCAACATTCAACCGCAAACTTGCACATTGGAGCCACGTAGTTCCACCCGCAAGGTCCGTGGTGAAGTCTGGTACATTAGGGACATTCAGGAAAACTCTAACATAGATGCATGGATGATCGAAAAATTGAAGGGTCTGTACCGTTGTGTGAAACTCTATGTTCAAAACGCTGTGTCAACTATTCACAAACCCATGACATTTGTTACGAATGGGCCATTGTCTCCACTACCTGGACTATTGTCATTTGGGGACAGCTGCGTGAAAGTCGACACAAAGATGAGAAATTACTTCTCCTCCAGTTCCGTGTTCGCTAACTGGAATAAAATGCAATATGCAATTATCGAGTAAATAAATTACCACTGCAGTATTTTTTTCGTGATACAATTAACCTACAGATATATAGAGTGATTCCTCTGATAACATTTTATTTTCGGCTTCTACTTCTCTTTTAAATTCAATAAAATAACATTTTGCAAAGACCAGCTCCTCTCCGTTTGGTGGGTCGAAAAATACCAAACTACGTTGAGATCAACGTGATCAATCGACAATTCATATGTCAAGATGGAGAATCCTCATTAAAAAACCTCAAAAAGTATGCGATTCACGATACCAGTAACAATGTTTATTTCCCGCTATTCCTGTAAGGTGTTTGTAGTTCTCGCCGTGCCCGTGGAACTTCCCTCTGCATGAATCCGTTTCCTCGCACTGTCCAGTGATGTACTGGTGAGTAGGTTCATCTGTCATCGCAACTTTCCAGTGAGAAGACGAAAATGAAATCGGCCATTTTCCTTGCGGTGCTGCTCGAAGGTCCGGGAGGGCATCTGCCGTGCGGTACCTAAATAGGTAAATAAACTGATAAATAAATTAATTGTTAAAGAAATAGAACGATAGATGAAAAGATAGTGAGATAGATAGACAACATATAGATAGATAGATAGATAGATAGATAGATAGATAGATAGATAGACAGATTGCTTTACTGATCGACGACAGATGTATAGATAGAAAGATAGATAGATAAAAATTGATCAAAGCATTGTCTCATATTCCAGGACATTGGTCGTCAACATTATTGATTTACATTTTTCATATGATTTGTTCTATTTGTCATCTATTTCACACTGATAGTTAGACAGATTAGGTTACTTATGGATTGTATTCCTTTAAATGCCTGCAGGTCAATACGTCTCAGATAGTCGAAGGCGAAATATGCAGTTGATGGGAAAAGTTTTGACCCTCGGCAGCTTCCTGATTTCCTTCGGCTGCTGCTCATAAAATATGATCTTATGCTATCAGCCAAAATATTAGACAAGCACTTTCTTCCTTAACTAATAGCAGACCAACACTTATACTTTCCCACGCCAATATTGAGCACTCCATTTGAGCAACAGAGTCGGGATTTAAAAAGTCAGCCAGCGAACCTCTAGGGTAATGACTGATACCAAAGCTAACTGGAGTCGGATGTTCCAAGCAACGAGTTCAAACTGATGGTGGGAGTTGTAGAGCTTTATGTAAGCGGACCACAGATCATTTTTATGCCGTGGTCCCCGACCAATTAACCGAGGGGTCGGTGGGAACTTCAAGCTGATACAGCATTTTTTTTGTTTATTTTCAAAGCCGAGGTGTCCATAAACTGAAGAACCAATACAGGCTCAACCCTGTTGGTGCTTGTGGAGTCCTGCATAACGCAGGAGAGGACGGGGGGAAGGATTTCTCGTCCAAAAACTTCGACATTTTATTGACCCCGAAGGTGCTGCCTGAAATGCAGTTTTTTTTCTGTATTAACCCGGATTTCCAGCATCTGCAGTATTGCCTGTATTGGAACGTCTTTCGTTTTTAAATAAGCGACAAATGTCTTTGCCTTCACCCAGACTTCCATGAATTCTTGCTAACTGGTACGGGGACAACCGATGGACATTTCCTTACATTCCATGACTCTAGTCACGCGTTAATCAAGAAGTACTATAGTGCAAGAATTACCTTTGGAAACGCAGTTTGTTTGGATGTTGCAGTTGTCGTAATTCTACTTTTCTTTAATACCAGTTAACTTGGCGGCGATCGTGATACTCAGCCGAGGAAAGTGTGGTCTCTCCAAAGTCATCACTCGGTATCTGGTGCCGATGGCCGTGGCCGATCTAATGGTGGTTGTCATCGAGGTCGCGTTCTATCAGATCATTGAAATATACTTAGCATACTGGCTTCGGCCATCACTTCCGTTCCGTTTCGTCCATTACGTCTTGTGTTACGTGCCTTTAGATTGTTCCGTGTGGCTTACTGTAGCGTTCACTTCCGTTCGGTTTGTAGCCATTCGCTGGTCTAAGATTCAAAGAAAATACTGTAATCCAAGAATTGCGGGATGGGTTATGAGTTGCTGGACGAGTTATTGTGAGTAGCGTTCTGTGTGAATAACGCTATTTATTACTTCCTGCATAGGGAACGTACAAAACGTCCTTCAAAACAATGCACTATCAAGTGGGGTCTTCAAGTGAACATTGAGTTTGAGTGGTTTTCCTGGATGGACTGTCTGTTAAAACCGCTGCCACCTTTCTTCATCATTTTTTTCCTCAATACTCTGACCGTCAGACAGATCCTGGCGTCTAGCCGAGTCCCGCTGACGACTCAGGGGGCAGAGAAATGGCGAGAAGCCGCGGGATACGGAGATAAGGAGCCGGAGACAGTCCATCGTTCTGTTCTTCAGCCTTTCGGCGAGTATTCTCTTGTGCTGGGCCGCAACCACCCTGGTGTTTATTTTCCTTTGGTGCCACTACATGGACCGAAGAAAATCTATTCGACTGTCGTGGGTGCAGCAAGCGGAGGCAGTGATTCACAATTTTCAGCTACTGCACAAACACCTTCATATTGACCGTGACGCAAACCAAATTAAGGGAGCAGCTAAAGATTGCTACCCTATGTCCCGTCCGTATGCTGATTCAAATAGTGAGGGAATGCTTAGCGCTCTGTTAAACGTGTTCAATAATATGATGCCTCCGGAAATGAAGCGTCAGCAGTCGTAAAGCAAGTTTACAGTTGGCGTACTTAAAATGATTGTTGTGCTGTCTGAATAATGTGTTTGTCCAGAAATGTCCTGGTCTTCCTTCGTGGAGTAAAATAATATCTCTATCTCTCCCTATCAGTGAAATTCATAGATCATGTTATTCAGCATAGAATACACAAATCGTGGTCCCTTTATTATGGACACTTCTCCGCCAAGTTTCCCAACCTTCATTGCGCAAATCAAATGCAACAAGAACGGAACGATGGTGCAACATGGCAGGACGGGCATCACAATCTTGAGGAATAACGGGCGAACGGTTTGAACTGAGTGTCATTATCTGGATCCAACCGTACAGTCACATATTATCCGATCATTGCGTTTGGCTCATTCTCAGCTCATTGGAGACACGTGGTCGGATAATGTCCCTGCATTGAAGGACATTGGGACGGCAGATAAGACTTTTACCGACATCTATTCCGTAATCTTGTCAATCTCTATCTTAATAAATTCTTTATAATACAGTTCAACATCACATTTGTCTTCCTATTCACCAACTGCAAAGTCAAATTAACCTTTAGAACCTTAATTGTAACCAGCATAAGACTTCGACATCCCTTTGTAACCTCAGACATTTGGAATTCTCTCCGCATGCAGAGAAAATAGTCTATCCCTTTCATTTTGTCTTCCGGATTGCGCGTCCAAACGGTTCCCGATAGTCAGTTCCACCTTTCACTTCTTTACCCATTCTGCTAATCTATCAACGTTTTTCAGTTGCCTCTTTAATTTCACAAAACAACCTGTCCTTCCAGCTTCCTAACGGTCGCAAATTTGCCACAGAGCCAACAATTCTGATAGAGAGTTCATAGACATGCAATGTGAAAAAGCAGTCCCAACACAGATTCCCGTAAAGCAGGACTAGTCGACGGCGGCCAAGATGAGCGAACCAGCGAGTCACGGCGATCTGCTAAACGAGATCGGGAGGGCAGGATGTAACTGACGGGGGTCACATGGCAACTGGTCTTAATGTCGAACATGACGGTCTGAATGCTGCGGCTGAAGGTCTCACACTTCAGGAACAAATGCAATCTTCCACTGTTTTGTCTGTGGAGTTGATTTGAAAGGGAAGTGCAAGAGAAAAGGGAGATGGCAATGAATGCTGCCTCACCCACAGTGGGTGTGCGTAGTCCGTTCACTGAAAATAAAAGTACCTTTCAGAGGTACTGGGATGGAAGGTCCCAGCTGGAGAATAACCGCGGGGCGTCGGAGATACTGAAAGGAAAGCTTGACTGCTTCACGAAGGACAAGGTGTAAAGAAGCTTAGTCTACCTATCGTCGTGTGTCGGGATTGTTTCAGAACAGCCGGTGGTAATCTGCCACCTGTGATGGAGATCCGGGCGTGGAAGGCAGCATCAGAATTAACGAAGCAAAGTCGGCGACGGGGAGGGAGATAATCCCAAAGATGATGTTGGTGGTGCAATTACAGATTTTTGGTGTCCGCGGCTTTGCACTTATTGCGAGAGTATCCAAAGAATTTAATAAAGTGTTGGAAGCAAAGGCAGGCATGCGGAGACCGAGCTGGTTCAGATATTGATAGCAACAGCTTTCAGTGGCAGCATCGAGATCTCGCGTTGTTTTAAAACTTGCTCCTCCGTCTCCTGAGCGCCCGAGCAGAGTGGATTGTGTGAAGTCGGAATATACAAATGAAAGGGAGCCCTGAGATAAACCTGATGGAAATAAGGAAGCGTATATGAATCGGATGATCTTCGTGAGGTAACACGGCGGCACGGTGGTTGGATTCGGAACAAGAAGGCAGCGGGAGAGCACCTAAGGATATCCAGCAGAAAGACATTTTGAGTTCTCCGGTGAAAAGAGAGGCCAGACTGCGCAGGTGCGTGACATGAGCCAGCTGAGCGCGAACAGATTAAAATGAAGGCAGCCATATACAGAGGGCAGCGTAGGGAGCGGGCAGTGGAGTGAGAGGAAGCAGAATGAAAGGGCTTTGGCTCCACGGGCTTCGGCGGTAACGGGAAGAGCTGATGCAGTTGTTGATTGCAAAATGAGTAAGTTTGTGGGTGAAGTCAATTCTTTGTGGTCGGTGTCAGACGTGGGAGGTCCTGGAGATTCCCGGCGTCCCGGACGGCCACATCTGCACCCGGTGCATCGAGATGCAGTTCCTAAGGGACCGTGTTAGGGAACTGAGCTGCAGCTCTATGACTTTCGTCTGTTCAGGGAGAGCGAGGAGGTGATAGAGAGGAGTTACAGACAGTAGTCACTTCGGGGCCACGGGGGTCAGACAAATGAGGACGTGTGCATATTGCTACCAATGACATAGGTAGGGAAAGGGAAGAGGTCCTGAGAGAAGACAACAGGGAGTTAGGAAGGAAGTTGAAAAGCAGGACCTCGAAGGTAGTAATCTCGGGATTACTGCCTGTGCCACGCGACAGTGAGAATAGGAATAGAATGAGGTGAAGGTTAAATGCGTGGCTGAGGGATTGGTGTAGGGGGCAGGGATTCAGATTTCTCGTTCATTGGGACGTCTTTTGGGGCGGGTGTAACCTGTGCAAAAATACGGGTAGCACGTGAATCCCAGGGGGAGCAATATCCTGGCGGACAGGTTTAATATAGCTGTTGCTGAGGGTTTGAACTAGTTTGGCAGGGGGTGGGAATCAGAATGTTAGTTCAGTGATTAAGGTAGAAGGACAAGGGCATGATGCTTAGAGTTCTGAGTTGATCAGGAAGGACAGACAGGGGACAGAACATAATTGTAGGCAGTTAAAGGGGTTGAAATGCGTCTATTTCAATGCTAAGAGTATTAGGAACAAGGAGGATGAATTTAGAGCATGGATTAGGACGTGGCACTACGATGTTGTGGCGGTTACTGAAGCTTGGTTGGAGGAAGGGCAGGATTGGATGATGCAGGCTCGTGGTCAACGCATTGGTGGGCACCTGGACTGATATTGTTCCTCCATTGATGGTAATTGCGGGCACTAGATGAGACTTTTACAATAATTCATTCAATAATTAAAATCTGCGGTACAGATCCGAAATATCATGAAGTTTGACTTGATAAGCAGAAGGCCTGTGCAGTAAACCAGGAAGTGAGGGAACGCTAGTCAGTTCCCGTCTGTTTCATTGTAAAGATCTAACTAACCTATTTAAACGAAGCTCTGTGCAACCAGGACCGACCAGCAAAGGGACATGCGATCATACGAATATGAACAGTATTAAGCCGTCCGGACAGACATCTGATCCGTTCCGGAATCCGTTATCTCTCATTTATTACCCCACTCAACCACGTTCTGCCACCTTCTTCTCTTAACTTTTCACGCCGCTAAAAATTGATAAATTAGAAATACGCATTTTTATTTAGATATACGCTATGACGTGCCCTCCAGAGCAGTTGGTAGTAATATAATCCACATGTCTATTTCCTCTGCATGCAAGTCTGTCTATTCTGTTTCTATGACCCTCTATTCTTAGATTTCCAAAATTCTGTAAACAGCCAATGCACGCGAACTTTATCTGGGCCGTTCAGCACGCAATAGTTTGCAATGTGTCCGTCCACCCCTCAGCCACCAACCCACAATACGCCAATTGCTATAAAGCAAGCAGGAAGAGGCCAAGAGTCATCAAACGTCCCTCATATGTTCAAGCTTTCTCACTTTTCTTTAATAACAGACCCAAAACTGCTCACAATATTTCAAGAATCTCAAGGATTCATTGGGTATACTTGCTATATCCAGAAAAAAGAAAGGGATTGTCAAAAAGTACAAAGATTGTAATCTCTGTAAACAATGATCTTCATAAACAAGAAAACTACAAATGAAATGTCGAGACCGAGGCCCTGGATCCGAAACTTCGACTGTATCTTGTTTCTTCCACAGATGCTGTTTGACCTGAGAGCTACTCCACCATTTTCCTTCTTGTTCAGATTCCCAGCATCAGCAATCTGCACAGTACGCAGAAGTGTGCTGATCGGGAGCCGGAAACTGGCGATGTACAGACTACAGCAGATCCCGATTTGCACTCCAGTGTTATAAGTCTGTCTCCGTCCCACTACTCCCCGGTTCACTCGACAAACTCTGAGGGGATAATGCAGGGCTACCTGCGTAATTTCCACCACTCTCCTATTTTATTTTTTTTTTCCGGGCGTTCTTTTTTACTTTAATGGCTTTGTTTCCCTTGTGAAACATAATTCTTACAATTATCCCCTCATTAAGTCCGTTAGTCAGATAGTATAGAGACGGTAATACCATGAGACATAGGATCAGAAATAGGCCATTTAGCCCATAGAGTCTACTCCTCCATTCCTTCATGGCGAATCCTGCATCCCACACAACCTGATACTCCTTACTTCTCACTATAACCTTTGACGTCCTGACCAATCAGGAAACTATCGTTTTTCCTTTTAAATGTACCCACGGTGTTTGAGTTTGTGGCGGAGAATTTCTCAGATCACCAAAGAATTCCTCCTTTCCTCTGCTCTCAAGGCTGTGCAATCGAGTCCTGGACACCGCCACCATTGTAGACATCATCTTTAACATGTCTTTTCAACAGTCGCTGGGTTTCAATGAGATCCTCCCGCAATCTTCTGAATTCAAGTGAGTAGTGTTTCCGAACTCGTGAAAGCTAGCGCTGCTCTCACGACGCTTCACTCTATTTTAGGGACAATCAACGGCATGGGAGGGATGCGAGAAGCTGAACAAGGTGCTTACATAGCCGGTGAGAGAACGTGGGAACGGCGCCCAGGAAAGAACCAGCGGCGTCAGTGAGACGGCCCTCCGGAATATGCACCCAACCATGTGACGCACACATTACCTCAAAGTTCACTGATCGCAATCGGTAAGGCAAACAAAAAAAAAGCGAAATCCGATATTAAGTGAACCCGGATCGAATGGCGGAACAGATGTGATAGGCGGATTTGCATAATTCTACTCCTATAATGGTCCAAACATACATGGGGGTGGGGTGAGTTCCGAATTTACAATCACACAAACCGCGAGCATCAATCCAAGTTCGTGGGCCCAGCGGGTCTCTTGTTTTATTTTTTATGTTCTGGAGAAAGTTAAGACGATGGCGGCACAGTGTCGTGTCATTTGTAATGCAAATGCTGCGCATAATCCCAGATTTAATAGCATGTCAGTGCACCTGGCTGCTCTTTAAATAGAGTTTTTATGACTATCGTGATATGAAGGTTTTTAAGTTTAAATTACAAATTTCAATTTGAAAATATTATTGACGGGCGTACACATCCCGAATACGCCCCTGAGATTCATTCATTTGTGGGCATTCATAGTAAAACAAATAAATACCACCCCCGTCAATGACCCAACCTGCCAGGGTGAGTGACAATATCAGATTTTCTCTTACCCCATAGAACAATAGCAGAAGGAGCAGAATTAGGCCATTCCGCCCAACAAGTTTGCTCGACCATTCCCTCGTGACCGATTTACGAACACTCTCAAGACCATTCTCCTGACTTTTCTCCACAGACTTTCTCGCCGTTACATAAGAGGATTCAGCTTTCCTGATACCCAGTGACTTGTCCTCCAAAGCCGTCTGTGGCAGTGACTTTGAAAGATTCACTACCCTAGGGGCTAAAGATATTCCTGTCCATCCCTGTTCTGAAGGACCATCTGCTATTCTGAATCTGTGTTCTCTGCTCCAAGACTCTCATAGAAGCATCCTCTCCAGATCCGATATATTGCTCTTCATTATTTTACAGACGAACGGATACAGCCTCAGAGTCAACATTCGCTTTCCACTGTGACTCATCCCCTCCATCATTCACATGAACCTCCTCTGGACCGGCTCAAATGCAGTAACATTATTTCTTTGTAAAGGCTTCCATATTACACAATACACACATTAATCTGCCTGGAGTGATGCCCGTGAGTGATAAATCCCCAGCATTATATTATTATTTTAATAATCTTGTTTTTTTTTTGTCGAAATGAATGCAAATATTCTTCTCTCTGTTAAATAAAACAATATATATTTGGTATATTTTATAACATGGACGCGACTAAGAAACCACAGCAAAAGAAAAATAATACTTCAATATTTCATAGTCGTCAGAAATGAAGCTGCCGGGTAATCTCTGTCGATCTGCTGGACGTTGTTGTAGCCTAAATTTAGCTCACCGAGCCCAGGAAGGATTTCAATGAGTTTCAAAGAGCGCAGAAAAAATGTACAAGGATTGTCCCAGACCTGGAGGACTTGATTTATAGGCAAGGATTCAATGGGATTGGACTTTATTCCCAGAGGAGTGAAGGTTTGATGGAGTGATACAGAATTACGAGGCGCACGTGTTTGCCAGCAGTCATTTTCCACTGACGTTAGGCGAGACTAGAACGAGAACTCATGGGTTAAGGGTGAAAGTTGTGATATATATAAAGTGAAAGTGGGAAATAAGTTCACTCACAGGGTGGAAAATGTTTGTAACCAGCTGAGACCAGAAATGCTAGATTTCGTTTCGATTTTAAAATTTACGAGTAACTTTGTTTGGCGGGGCCTGGTGGCTATTGCCATTTTGCAGGTCGATGTGACGACGCAACATAATAGTTGGGAACGGACCTGATGTGCCGAAGGGTCTGTTTCTGAGCTGTAGTATTCAATGTCCCGATGATTCAATGACCCTGGAGACCTGGTGTGATGGTGACATCAACACCCCACGTATCTCAGAAGGAGCAGTGACGTCAGAATTGTAAAGCGGACCCAAATTAATCTGGCATTCCAATGAAAATTAAACCATTGGAACGTGTTTGTCAGACTGAGGTACCTGGAGCTGGGGGTCGCAATGCCATTAATGAACGCAAGCTGTTCGGTTTTGACATGATGAAAGAATTCGCTCCTCAATTGACTTGAAAAAGGCATTTATGCTGAAGCAATGGAACGAAAAATGCATCGTTACTTTTAATGCTGCGTTTCTAGCCGTGAGAATTTTGATTCACCACTGGGGATCCAAGTCTCGAAGGCAAAGAATGCTGAATTAGTCGTGATGTAACGATCATTAACATTGAATGATAGGCGAATTGGATTCGTCATCGGCGAAACGAATGTATTATAAAAGATGGAAGTTTCGGTCTTTTTGCTTCACTCGAGAGGGAACTATCAGGGCGCATCGCAAGAGTGTTGGCATTGAAGAGAGCACGTTTTATTCCGGGGTGTTCATCAGAGACGTTCCATTGTGTTGTTTCGTGCCTCATTTCTCTTGTGGGTTCATTTCAATTGATTCGAAGCATCGCAAATAATTGGCCGAGCCATAAATCCAATATCTTCTGCACCTCTGTATGTTTTTCATAGGCAGAGCGGGAATATCTCATGGAGACAGCAATGAAAATATGCTACCCTGTCATTGCAGTCATCGGAGTCCCTGGTAAGCCTTCACTCCTTGGCGATATCAAATGTTACTAGTAATCAGATTGTGATATATCACTTATGCATCTCGATATTGGTTCTTCAGTTTATTCCCGAAATAGACGTTATTCCTGGTCACCGGTGTAAATTGTGCTGCATGCTTGGGATTTTACAGGATATAGAAATAAATTCCTTCAGCCGTCCGCTAAAGACAAACACTGTCGTGTCCAGGTCACAGTTAAATCGATATATCGCATCATCTTTTCAAGTTTACACCTTGGAGATCATCTCGACGATTGCCAACGACATTCAGGGTCATTTCCGCTTTCAACATAAGAGATTCTCCAAACGACAGAAAGCCAGAATAGCACACACAGACCCACGGTGTGACATAGGAAATTTGCAGCTCGTGCAGGAATGGGCGACGCTCCAGAATCCGCTCTCGCGAGCAGAGTGTTCACGGAGTGGTACATTTCTCCACATTAAGCAATCTTCCTACACCAGCAATTTTAATGAGGACCTCGCGTGCCGTGAAATGTCAGAGTTGGACTTTCCCTCTATATGTGTCCGTACATCTATTTTGGTTCATATTATGAGTATTATCACTAGATGTGCGGTAGTGTGAGAACTACCTTTGGAAACGTATTTTAAATGGATGTTACAGGTTTCTTGATTCTAGTTTTCTTTTCCTTTCGACAGTTAACCTGGTAGCGATTGTGATACTCAGCCAAGGAAAGTGTGGTCTCTCCAAAGGTACCACTCGGTATCTGGTGGCGATGGCCGTGGCCGATCTAATGGTGCTCATCATTGAAGTCGCGTTCCATCAGATAGTTGAAATTTACCGAGTATACTGGCTTAAGCCATTACTTCCGTTCTGTTTAGTCCACTACGTCTTGTGTTACGTGTCTTTAGATTGTTCCGTGTGGCTGACTGTAGCGTTCACTTTCGATCGCTTTGTGGCCATTTGCTGGTTTAAGATTCAGCGAAAATACTGCAATCCAAGAATTGCCGGATGTGTTATTGGCACAATATGCGTCTTGTTCTGTTTAAATAACGTCCCTTATTACTTCCTGCATAGAAGGCGTGCAGGTATTTATTCAAAACATTGCAAGCTCAAGTGGGGTCGTCACATGGAATCTGGGTTCGAGTGGTTTTACTGGATGGACCGTCTGCTGAATCCGCTGCTCCCTTTCTTTCTCATTTTGTTCCTCAACACTCTGACGGTCCGACAGATCCTAGTGTCCAGTCGAATCCGCAGGGGACTCAAGGGGCAGAGCAATTGCGAGAAGCAGCAGGACCCGCAAATGAAGAGCAGGAGACAGTCCATCGTTCTGCTCTTCACGCTGTCGGCAAGTTTCCTCCTGTGCTGGGCGACAACCACCCTGGTCTTCATTTTCCTGCGGTGCCTCTACACGCACCTGGAAACGTCCATCCGATGGCGCACAAAGCGGGGCGACTGATTAAGCTTTTCAGCTGCTGCAGAAACAGCTTCATATACAGTGTGACCCAGACCAAATTCAGGGAGCAGCTGAAGATTGCGGCTCTCTCTCCCGTTCAGATGCTTGTTAACATTGTGAGACAGTGCTTAGCGCTCAGTTAAACGTGGTCAATCATCTGATGCTTCCGGAAATGAGGCTTCAGCAATTGTGCAAGTAAGTTTATAATTGGCGTTGACTAAAATGTTTGTTGAGTTCATTTAGCTTTGTGCTTGTACAGAAACGCCTCGTCCTTCATACCTGAAGTAAAATAATATCTTCCTTCCGGATAAGTTAAATAAATAGATTATTTTTTCAAGATACAATATACAGTCAGTGGTCACAATATTAGGTACAAACCTGCGCCGTTCCCAGAATTCTTTGTTCACTTCCAATGCAACGCGGACACAATGGTAGGATAATCATGTGGAAAAAGCAGCGAACGATTTGGCCAGAGGGTCGTCACCGGGACCCCACCGGACGGGTTATTTCATGTTCACCACATTGGAGACAGGTTGTCAGTTATATTCCGTCAATTGATGGACATTAGGGACACCATATAAGATTTATTCCAACAATTGTTCAGTAATCTACTCAACACCATTCTTAACCTCAGTTGAAATAAATGTAACCCTCAGGTTCGTCCGGCCGCGTTCATCTCGGGAACACAGTCTCGAACAGGTGAAATCTCGTTTCTGTCGGTGCTGCGTGATGTATCACCCTGTTATAAATCAGTACCAGGAAATATCAGACATTATACAATAAAACGATTTATCTTTTAAATTCTTAATTTAACCAGAGGACTCGTCAGGTAAAACAGACAATAAGGTTCAATGTTGATGCAGCTGTCTAATGTGCACGTTGGAGATAACGGATTCCCGTCCGTTAGTCCTCCATCGATTCCCACCGGGCATGGTCGACTCCCGGCCCCATTCCAAATCCACTCCGTCCTGTAGTCCACAGCCTCTCCGTTCTGGCATCTTCACTCTCTATCTCCCGCTGAACAAAAGCCCGAGAGCAACTCGCTGTCAGGCACACAAGTCAAAAACACACCCTTCAGTGGACGGCGCAGATTCCAAAGCCCCCGTTGTCTCCAGTCAGAACCCAAACACTGCTGCCACAGAACCATTACATTACCGGTGAAACCTTCCCCGGGGGTGACATAAGTAACAAATATTAGATTGTGATCCGTAAATTCTTGATTTTCCCGGCGGGATTCCAAGTACTGGCGTCAAACCTTTGTCGGGAACATCTGTTGTTTATCAGTAAAATGACACCTACAGTTCAATTCCGAAGCACAATCAACTTTAAATTCCTTTTTCCAGAAGCGGACCTGGAGAATACATGAAATCAGTAAACATTTATCAGTTCCACGTCTACTGCATTGTAAATTTACATCGAGTTTTTTCTGTCATTGTACTTCCCTCTCAATCGCATTCTCCTGCCTACTTTGGATCATCTTTCATGTCCTCACTAATCATGAAATCGTCAACCTCCTGTTAAATATACCCAACGTCGTGCTCTCCCCAACTGTCCGTTGGAAGTAATTCCGTAATTTCCTCTCCCTCTGGCGAAGGAAATTCCTCCTCACCTCTCGTTTCAAAGAAGGCCCCTTTATTCTGAGTCTATGCGCGCTATTACGAGAATCCCGGAAGTTTAGAAACAAACACCATCATTCGGGTGAACCTGTTCTGCAAGATTACCTCTCGGCTGCTAAATTCAATTCCTGAAGGCCAATGATCCTTACGCCATCTTAACCGCAGAGTCAAACTGCGCTGCTGCTTTGAGCGTCCAATGGGTTTGGACCCCAAGGTCTCTCTGATTCTCCACACTGCCAAGAGATTTACCTTTAATACTATATTCTATCTACCAAAATAAGCCACATCATATTTATATGGTTTGAACTCCATCTGCTACTTCTCAGCCCAGTTTTGCATCCTATCAATGTCCCGCTGTAAACTCTTACAGCCCTCCTCACTATCCACCATACCTCCAACACTAGTGCCAACAACAGACTTGCTAACACATCCCTCCACTTCCTCATCCAAGTCAGTTATAAAAATCAGAAGGAGTAAGTGTCCCGGAAGAGATCCCTGAGGCATTCCACTTGTGACCGAACTCTATGCGGACCATGACCCGTCTTCAACGACACTTTGCCTTCTGTGGGCAAGCCAGTTCTCGATCCACAAGGCAATGTCCCCTTGGATCCCATGCCTCCTTACTTTCTCAATAAGCCTTTCATGGGTTACCATATAAAATACCTTGCTGTGATCCATGTAGAATACATTTAGTTCTCTTCCTTCATCAATATGTTTATTCACATCTTCAAAAAATTCAGTCAGGCTCGTACGTCAAGATCTGCCCCTAACAAAGCTGTGCCGGCTATTCCTAATCATATTATACCTCTCCAAATGTTGATAAATCCTGCCACGCAGGATCTTCGCCATCAACTTACCAATCACTGACGTAAGACTCATTGGTCTGTAATGTCCAGGTCTAACTCTACTCCCTTTCTTGATTAAAGGAACAACAGTCGCAACCCGCTAATCCTCTGGAACTTCTCCCGTCCCTATTGATTACGCAAAGGTTATCTCATAATACGTAACACTTAATATCTACATGCTCCAGCTTTTCAATATGCTGCAAGTCGTCACTATTATCTCCAAGAGCCATTCCCACATTGAATACTGAAGTATTCATTACCTCTGCTATTTCCACCGATCACATACACACTTTCCCATTGTCACATTTGATAGCTCCTATTCATATGCGTGTTATCTTCCTGCTCTTCACATACTTGTTTTGGGGCTTTCCTTAATCCTGCCCGCCTAGGCCCTCTCATGGCCCCTTCTAGCTCCGCTAATTTCCTTCTTAAGCTCCTTCCCGTTAGCCTTATAATCTAGATTTCTAACATTACCTAGCTCTCTGAAACTTTTGTAAGATTTTTTTCTTCTTCACTAGATTTATTACAGCCTTGGTACATCACGATTCGTGACACGACCAAAAATTCCCTGTCTCATTGTAATCCACCTGTGCAGAACTTCAGACAAAGAGTCCCAGAAAATTTGCCGCATTTCTTCGGGACTTTTCCTTGAGAACATAGTTCTTCAAAATAAGATTCCAATTCCCTGCTTGATAGCTTCATAATTCCTCTTAATCTAATTAAACGCGTTTAAAACTTGCCTGCTCCACTCCCTCTCCAATGATATGATAAAGGAAATAAAAATGTGATCACTATCTGCAACATGTTCTCTCACTGGGAGATCTGTCAGCTGACCAGGTTCATTTCCCAATACGGAAACAAATACAGCCTCTCGTCTTGTAGGCCTATCTGCGTATTGTGTCATGAAACGTTCCTGAACACACACATAACAAACTCCACCACATCGTTCTAGGGAGATGACGATCTATACATGGGATATTAAATTAGCCCATCACGACAACTCTGTTATTATTTCACAATTCCGGGATCTGTTTCCTCATCTGCTCTCTCGATATCTCTGTTAATATTGGCCGGCTAATATTAAAACACCCAGTAAAGTTCTTGATCCATTCCTGTTCCTAATCTCCATCCACAGATGCTCCGTAGACAATTCCTCCATGCCGGCCTCCTTTTCTGCAGCCGTGACACTAACTCTGATTATCAATGACACGCCTCCACCTCTTTTGCCTCCTACCCTGTCCTTCATGAAACTTCTTCGAATGGGTATTGATTACAACTACTGCTCCCCGGTTACCTTTTTTTAACAGACACGTCTTCTGATCAAAGTTATTTCCTTGATAACAGACAAAACGTGTCGGTTTAATACCACACAGTTTTTCCTATTGGACATGATAAACTGCCTTATTTCAGTCTCTGGTTGAAGCCTGGAGTGTTCTACCTTTCCTCTACAGCAGAGAGATACAACAGAAAACTGCAAAGGAGTTCGATCGCATCCAAAACAGAATCCGAAGCACGTTCTTCGGACAGAAGATTGTCAGGTGACGGGATGTGTAATAGCAGATTAATTCCAAATCATGAAACCCCAAAACTGAAATATAATTTACAGTTTTTTCACAATGGGTTCAGCCTCTGCCTCTCTGTAGCGGGTGGGAGTTTTCCCTCCACTTCCGTCTTGGCAACGAAGAGACTCCTTCACCTTTACATAACGTGTACCTTTACATAATGGTAACCCATTGTGTGCAAAGACTCGCTGTTGTACCAAGGCGAGAAAAGTTAGGATAGGCGAGCAGAATTTTAAACCTCAACTGATGACTTTTGTGCCTTTAATCCAAAACACCAGTCACATTGAAAAGACCATTGGAAGAAACAACCATGCATGGATATCAAGACCTGCATAGATCTCAATTTAATTCTACAAAAATATAAGGTCAATATGCATTTATAGCTTTTGTGGTCACATCCTGCAAACTTCATTACCACGAATATGACTAAAGTCTTCAAGAAGAGATGTGTAATTTTTCCACGTGTGTGAAGACGACTGATGGATTCCAATGATGTCGCTCCTGAACGATCGCTCTTCCATTCTTCATTCTCCATTCTTCAGTCAATCGCAATTATTCCCGAATCCAATGGAATCCATTTGTCAACCAAAATGCGATTTTAGCATTTCTGTTGAACAAACGGACTTAACATAAACTACATGTTCTTCATTTGGGTCATTCAGTGAAAATCCGGATGTCGACCAAGATGTTTTATTCGATGTATCGAATTACGATACAAATATTGATGATGAAACGCTCCCAGCGGACGTGACTTTAGGTAAAACTGTAGACATGAGAGTCGTGGAAACACTTAGAATAGTATGGAGTGCATTTCGGTTTTTTGAGAGGATTATCATATTAATGTGTGTCATTATAGCTTTTCGTATCCCATAGAATTCACTTCTCCTCTGATTTTTTTTTCTTTCTCTGTTGGAAAATTAATAATAAAAGAATGAAAATGAATTGAAATGATCGCCACGATTCCATTCCCAAGTCTAGACACTGTGCGACTGCTGTCGCCTTGTAGTTTGTCAGCATGTCTCTCTTCCAGGGTTCTGATTATGTCCGGCTGACATTGTTCTCCCAGAAAGCCTCTCCGCCTGTGTCAACTGAAGTGCACGCAGGACGTAGAAAGAACAGTTAGTCAAATTGGTGCTTCTTTGTTAATGAAGTTTTCTTTTCAATGAAAGGACACAGCTGCGTTGTGGTTAGTGTAACACCTTCAAAGCGCTAGCGATCCCGCTTCAATGGCCTCTGCGCTCTGCGCGACCACGTGTGCACAATTTTCTGCCAGATGTTTAAGGCGGACAAGTTAGTAGGTTAATAGCTCTTAAGGTTGTAAGTGGGAGCCGCGGGCTCTTTGTGCCGGAAGGGTATGTTACTCTGATCAAACTATTTACTTCAAATATAAGCAATAAAAACACATGATTGGGGCCTTGGAGTAAACGATATAGAACACATACAAAAGAACTGTAAGTATCCCACCGCCCTATGATGTCCAATCAAACAGATTGGGGCCGCAGCTCAGTTCCAGTAAAAGTCATCAGATATTGTGCAGCACAGCCTGTTTCAAATTTCACATTATTCCCAATCTTCTCCTGCATAAACATTAGCATGAGATTAATGGACACTTCCTAGCAATCGCAGGTAGTAAAGGACCAATATTTGACAGAAAATTGCACCAGGGATGTTCTGTTGGAATGTCTTGTGGAATTGCACTTCCTTTGTAGAGCTTTATTCAAGGCAGCACAATATCTAACGGCATCATGTTCCCACACCAATTAACGGTATCCATTACAGAGGGAGTTAGCCAATCTCCACCTGACACAAGGCACAATATCTCTTCCTCTAGATCTCTGATAATCTCTCAGCACAATACCGCAACTCGTAGAGGCACAAACAGGCGGGGTCAAATTCCAGTTAAACTAACCATTTGTATTTAAGAATTTCAATGCTTAAACAATAAGATATTGTCTCAATAATTATGTGTCATAAAACACTATGCTGAAATTCATTCCCGTGCGGGTGTTCAGAGCAGAACAAAGACGTTCAGTACACTCAGTGAAGAGAGATATGCAGACCCTCGGGCGCAGTGCTGGAAGCTTATTGATGAGTAACAGATTTCCATTGATGTTACAATAATTAATCCGATGTTTCGAGCATAGCACCTGTGGATCTCTTCACACTGTTCACCTTTGGTGAACACTGATATCCAGAGATTCAAGTAGCAGTTGAATTAAATTCTAAATTTCCCAGCAATGTATTCCATCTGTCTCTTTCTGATCGATTCATCCAATGTGTCCAATTCCTGCTGCAATCGCATTGCTTCCTCAGCACTATCAAACCCTCCACCTATTTTCATATCATCTGTAAAATTCTCCAGAACGCCATCAATTCCACAATCTGAATCATTGACAAACAGTATGAAAATAAACTTTACTAATACTGATCCCTGAGGAACACCGCCAGCTGTATTGTCATGATGAGAGAATAGGCTTGACACTACTTCTACTTGAATGGAGACTTAAGTTCTGAAGCATTGGAGCGATAACGCCATCGTTGGTGTAATAACTGTTTTATTTTTGCACAAAAGATTTTGCTTTTTGCACTGGGGATCCAGGTCCCGCAAGGCAGACAATGCTGGGTTATTTGTGAGGTAATGATGATTAACACCAAATGGGATGCAAGTTGGTTTCATCATCGGCGGAACATCTGCTATATAAGATCGACTTGGCAGTCTATCGCTTCACTTGCTGAAGAAATATAAAGGCGCAGCGAAATCGCAGAAGTGCTGCAATTGAAGATCGCACGTTTCTTTTCGGTGAGACTCGTCAGTCTCGTTTCATTTTCTTATCTTCCTGCTTCATTTCTCCTGGGTTTATTTTTATAGATTCAACATTTTGAGAATAATTTTCAGAGTTATATGCTGGATATCTCTTGCACCTCTGGATAATAATTATTCCAAACGCAAAATACAGATACCGCATGGATACAGCAAGGAGAATATGCTACCCGGTTATTGCAGCCATCGGCGTCCCTGGTAAGGGTTTTAAGTTCTAGGTGCTGATCAGTCTCTGACATTGTATCTTACTCGACATTTGTTCTATTTAATCCATTAACAGATGCACTGTTAAGTGTGATGTAAACATTGAACTTCATAATATGTAGAATGAAATGCTTTTAGCCGTCGCTGAACGTCGCAGAATGGTGTGTGCAGGTCGCATTTACGGAGATTTATCGCAACATGGTTCACGGCTTAAACCACCGCAAGCTGTTCGATGAATGGCATGGACATTTTCGTTCGTTGTCACCGCAAATACAAGAGATTCTGCAAACGCTAGTGAGCGTGAATAACAGACACATGAAGTGACCGAGGAGCTCAGCAGGTCAGGCAAATATGGCAGGTTTTCACAAACTTTTATTTTTTATGTCATGTACCACGACCATTAACGGGTATGTCCGCCAACACCAGGTTGGGGAGAACTCCCAATGCAAGACATTTCATCAGAACGAGATAGAATTGGTGGATGAAACATAACAGCAGGATGGGAGCAGAGAACTAATGATGAAGGTCGGACACGTCAACCAGATCGAGTTCTTCCAGTCTCATTTCCGCGTTACTCTGGTTTCCACTATTGTGTGAGTGTATTGGTGGCATCTTATGCTAATTATTTCACGTCTTTCCATGATGTCTTAACGCTTTCGAAATTCACTCAATAACTTAATACAGTCTATTCTTTTACTGCTGACAACGATTGTTGGAACTGCTTCGTCCATTTCCGCTCTCACAGTTAGGTATCTTTACGATCACACCAGGGGATCGCGCCCCTTTTGGATGCATTAGACCCGGACTATTAACCGTGGACCGCAGTTCGGGAGCTCCAAGTTCACTCGCTGAGCAGCATTGATTTCTGCATCATATCCAAATCGAAATTTGTCTCTTGCAGCGCATCAGCGGAATTTAAATGATGTGGCTGATAAGACGCCGTTTATTAATGTTTTTATTTCTTCAGTTTTATTTCTGAACTGAAGAAACAGTTCAGTGTCATCTCAGCACGTGTTTGTGTAGTCCATCATAAGGCAGACGGGTAAAGGTGATGGGTTTCCTCATGCAAAGCAATCGACAGTTTAGTCCATTCCGCAGGTGCTGCCTGGCCTGCTGGGTTCCTCAAGCGTATTTTTCTGAATTAACCTGGAAGGTGAACTTTGAAGGTCGGACCTAGAAAAGGATGGAATGCATCAGCAAAAGCGCAGACTCGGTTCCACTCCTCCAACTAAAAGAATGTTCTAACTAAAAGAATGTTCTAACTAAAAGAAGGTGAAGTTCCCCACATTCCACACGAACAATTTTAGACAAGACCTGGTCTGCAGTGCAATTTCAAACGGCGACATTTTCCCATATGTGTCGGTTTAACGATGGCGATTTAGATTATAAATATTATGACATGTTGTATTGTGGCAGAAGTGCGGTTTGATTGTATGTTATGCATGTCAGAACCCTACTTATTAATATTTTTCATTTCGACAGTTAACCTAGTGGCGATAGTGATTCTCAGCCGAGGAAAGTGTGGTCTCTCCAAAGGGATCACTCGGTATCTGGTGGCGATGGCCGTGGCCGATCTTGCGGTGGTGATCATCGAAGTCGGGTACTTCCAGACCGTCGAGGCGTACCGAGCGTACTGGCTGTTGCTTCCCCCTCCGTTCTGTTTAGTCCACTACGTCTTGTGTTACGTGTCTTTAGATTGTTCCGTGTGGCTTACCGTGGCGTTCACTTTCGATCGCTTTGTGGCCATTTGCTGGTCTAAGATTCAGGAAAAGTACTGTAACCCAAGAATTGCCGGAAGGGTTATTGGCACAGTATGCGTCGTGTTCTGTTTAAAGAACGTTCCTTATTACTTCCTGCATCGGGAACCTGGAATTAATATTTGGGATGGGAAATGGCGGACCTGCTTGTCCAAGGCATTGCTTCACATGGTTCCTGGATTTGAGTGGTTTTACTGGGTGGACCGCCTGTTGAATCCGCTGCTCCCTTTCTTCCTAATTTTGTTCCTCAACATCCTGACCGTCAGACGGATCCTGGCCTCCAGCCGAGTCCGCAGGGGTCTCCGGGGACAGAGAGCTGGCGAGAAGCAGCAGGATCCGGAGATGAAGAGCCGGAGACAGTCCATCGTTCTGCTCTTCACCCTGTCGGCGAGTTTCCTCATGTGCTGGGCGACAACCACGCTTGTCTTCATTTTGCTGCGGTGCCTCTACACGGACCTGGAAACGACCATTCGGCTTTTCATGGCGCAACAGGCGGGAGCTGTGATTCAGCTTTTCAGCTGCTGCACAAACACCTTCATTTACGGCGTGACCCAGAGCAAATTCAGGGAGCAGCTGAAGATTGCGGCGCTCTACCCAGTGCATATGATTGCGAGCATGGGGAGGCGGTGTTTAACGCGCAGTTGACCGTGATGAAGTAAGGTTGTTCAAGAAAGGATGCGCCCGCATTTGTACGCACGTTTTTAATTGTCGCTTATTAAAATGTTTGTTTGTTTTTTTGTGCTGCCTGTTTGTGCAGAATTGCTATGCCGTTCCTTCCTGAGATATGTCTTTCCGGGATAAATCAAATTGCTCATCTATGTTGTTCACGGTACAAAATGCACTCACTGGCCGCTTATGACGTTCACGTGCACCTGCTCCTGTCCGTGAGCATCTATACAGTCAATCACGTGTCAGCACCTGAATACGTTACAGCAGGCAGACATGGAGGAGGGGATCAGTTCTTGCTCAGATCAGATCAGTCGTCAAAATGGGGATGATAAAAGATCTGCGAACCTTTACTGATGGAAGTCGAATGGTCACCTGGAATGACTGTTACAGACAGAGTGGGTGGTTTGGGTATCGCCGCAACGCCTGACGTCCGCAGGTGTCCCACGCACAGCAGTCTAATTTGGAGATTACAGATAATGATGAGAGAAACAGAAATAAAGCATCCAGTTAAATGCGGTTCTGAAAGCGTAAAAAAATATAATCATGTGTTATAACAATGGTGCGCAGAATACACCGAGTATTGACGGGGATGGGTTACAGCAACAGAGGGCGGCACTGGAATTCATCTGTCTACCACAGAATGTGAGACACACAAAATGCTCGGCGAGCACAGCAGGGCAGGTATCTCCGTCGTGAGCAATAAGGAGCGAACGATTCGGGCCGAAGCACTCACGTCTTGCTACCCTAATCCAGGGCCCAGCGGCACCACGGCAGAGGAGTGAGGCGGCAAACAGTCTGCTCACGTAGCCTGTGTAAGAGCCTAGGCATCCAGGACATAATATGCTTTATTATAATTAGATACATCTCCGCGGAGCACTCTCAGTGCCGCACACCTCCTTCTCATCCTGTAATCGGACGTCCTCGAGGCGGTGATCCATAGAGACGCGGCGCGGGACGACATTCGGTTCCATTTCGCCGGTGGCAGGAATCACCGACGAAAGCGTTGAGGAGCATTGACACATCGGGGATTGGACTATTGCGTTTAGGAACTGTGGACTTAACTTTTTTTTGTATTTTCTGTGTTAATCTTGCACATTCCTTTGCGTTTAGTAAAGGAAGAGTTTTGGTAATTGATGCTCTCGTTACATTCTGTCAGACAAATTTCTGTGCGTGGGGAAGGGTACGGGAATGGAAATTTTGTGAGGGGGAAGAGGGGCTCGGAGGTTGAGGATCGAGATACCTTTCTTTCTTTCTCTGTGCAGGAGGTGCATTTCAACTTTCTCACTGAACTGCTTTCGAGGTCACTCTCGGTTCGTGGCTGTTTAGGCGTTTCTCTGATTTTGTATGGATGTACCCTTTGATAGCAATTGAATCTGTGAGCCTTTGAACATCCCAATAACTCATCACTTGTCACCACGCTTCCCCAATACCCAACCCTGTGTTGAACTGACTGGCATGTTATCACGGTTGCGTTGGGTTCAAGCTGTCTGCCATAGTGTTGAAGTCATTCGATAAATACAAGTTCATCCCTCGATAACATAACACAGAGCTTCTCCACAAGAACGGGAGCGAGAAGGGTGGATTCTAAGTTGCTTCTGTTCCTGGGGTTGCTTCGGTAATTCTGTCTGTTCGTGTCCAGTAAAC